>NC_051226.1:11608700-11613700 GCF_015220715.1 Pygocentrus nattereri
TGTTCACATTTGAATATTGTAGTAATCTGTTCTGTATATATCAATGGTAATGTAACCATTATGGTCGCTCTGTCTGAAACATTTGTAAATTCCTTAAGGAATCTGAACTCTGTAAAATTAGAGAGCGTCAGGAAGGAGAAACAGGACAGTGTATCTATGAGAACAGTAGGCTAACAGAAGAATAGTAGCACAAGCAGTTGATTATCTGATTATCTGGTTAGTTAAGTCAGCTGGTCACAGAAGCATTAGCTTAGAGAAACTCACATTTATCTGTTGTTATGACCCACATTACTGGCATATTGATTTGTTGCTCATTGAAAGTGGTTTCACAAAGTTGAGATGATGGCAGCTGCCTCAGCTGAATTTCAAATGAGTTGCAAAAGAGTTGCATGATGATTTATACTGTGTGACTTGACTAAAATTTAGTTTTATGTATCATTCAAGTGATTAATACATGAAAGTTTCACCTTGGATAACTTTTGTGAGTTGAACCAAAAGAAACGGCTCAAAATTGCTTAGAACAATGTTTGTTTCCAATGACTTACATTAAAAGTATAGTAGGTTTTTTCCTTCTCCTGTAAAGTTACAATTTTGGATATACAAGGTTTTGTGTTGACAGTAGCAATATATAGCTTCTTGCTGTTTATCCCCCCCAAAAAAAACTTAATTAAAGAAATTACATATTTGACAACAAAAAAGCAAGTAAAGCACAATTGGAGTTTGTCTACACCTTAAAAAATGGCTCGTCAGATCAACCTGGAAAATATTTCATGGAGTATATAATGTATATTCATGACCATATAAAATAATTCTGAAAAAAAACATTCAAACAGTCATTAGGTCATTTAAATAGGTATATGTGATTTTTTTTACGTAGCTAGTTAAATGTTTTAGCTATGTTGCTATGTGCTAGCTAGGCTGGTTTCGCTAAACATGGGCAGTTTGTTGCAGTAGATGGTTGTGCGTGAGGTTATGTACACATTTTTATAGCTAATATTTCACCACTCCTACATTAGTTGCTTGATTAGTTATTTGATTACAGGTTGCTACTCCGATATTATGATGGTGTATTGACACACATCAGCATGATTAAATTTTCACTCACTCTGGCGGTTGGTACACATTATGAAACAGCAGCTCTCTCCTACCCACACATGCACGCACAGTCTGTTTTTGGTCCAACACTGCTTTGGGAATATTTGGTGCACCCAGAAAAATTTCTTGGCCTCTATTATTGTAACCTTCAGTTACTGTATTACAGCACTTGGCAGACCCCTTCATCCTCAGTACTTCAGTGCAGCTTGCATTTCACCCTACAAAGCTGACTGCTAATTGAATGTCTTCTTATGAGCACTGGATGACTCTCCTTACTATTGTCTGTCCAGAAGGTGACATACTATAGCTTTGATTCCAAGGACCTGCTGGAATTAAGGACACTGTGAGCATGTCTTGGTGTGAGGAACAAAGAGAAGCAGCCGAGTGGCTTTGTCATCAAACACAAACACTGGTAGTCTGACCATGCATACTGTAATGGCATGTGAGGTCATTAACAAAAGCTGGGGTTCGTGTCTTTGTATGTGGTCAGTAAAAGTGTGCAGTCCTCAGTCTATGTGTGTATGTATGAAGCCTAGTAACAGAGACATACAGCACTCTCTATTGGGCACTTTTTCAGCTCTCTTGAAGGTATCAACAGACATAATCATTAACATATAAAAGCTAGCATTTATTTCTTTGATTGTGTGTGTGTGTGTGTGTGTGTGTGTGTGTATACAACAATAATACTAATTTAAAGTTTTCTTCTTAAATTTTTACTTTTTTCACCTTTCATATTAATAATTCGTGTTCTTTTACTAATTAATGATTTATGCAGTGTAGACTGAAACACCATAATCTGGCCCAGACAGTGGTTTATGATATTTTTTTCAGTATTTCAGGTTTCAAGAATACTACTAAGGTTTGATCATTTTGATCACCACTTTCCAAATACAAAGCCTTCTGGATGCTAATTCTCAATGTTAAACCACTTTCTCATTGATTACAATATCACTGACAGCTCTGTTTATCATTCTGGAAAAGTATAATTATTACATTACATATATACTATATAACATTTTTTGTGTGTATATAACTGTATATAATCACATTGTGTGTGTATATAATGTATGTCCTATGCTTTGTTGATTTTCCAAGTGAGTAGTAACTAAATTTAAAATATTGGGGAAAAAATAACCACAATAACCCTGGCAAAAGTTATGTCACCTTTTATATTACATTATATATTTTGTTTATTTTGCAATATGTGCAACTACCCAGACATTATGCATATATCAGTCTGCTGGCTTGATAAAGTCCATACCCTGCTGGCTGTTTGCCACTGCTGGTCTACCCATGAACCACCCAGATTATTGTCCTGCATAAAATCTCTAACACATTTTTACAAACAGATTTAAAATCTTTTATTTTGGTGAGTCTATTATTTTGGAAAATAAACTAAGGAAGGAAGCAAAAATAAGTTAATTGGATACTGAGTGGAAAATGAGTGATGGTAAGTGGAATTTTGTCTAATACTGTGCTTGAACCCTGGTGGGCCGTCTGGATAACACTGGACCGCCAGCTTTGCCATCAGTGGGCCAGCAGTGGTCCACTATACTCTTGCTTTCAGGGTGTGATTGATTGATTGATTCATTCGTTCATTCATTCATTCATTCGTTCATTCATTCATTCATTCATTCATTCATTCATTCGTTCGTTCATTCATTCGTTCGTTCATTCATTCATTCATTCATTCATTTATTCTCTTTCATTCATTCTCTTTCATTCATTTCTATTGGTCCATTCACCATGAAACATGGAAAAATGTGGTTATGAAGTTTTGACAGCTGAAATATCTAAAAAAAAAAAATCAATATAATTAAAGAAATGTCATTATCATATCTAGAAGAGCAACCTTTTGCCAAGGCTATAAAAACCTGAAGAATCTGCTTTTACATATTTTGATAGTGAGTGTGTGTGCGTGTGTATGTGTGTGTGTTTTTAAACTGATAGTTCTCAGTAAATGGGGTGGGGAGGTGGGGGGCAGTGCTGTAATGATGCGTGTTCTACTCCATTGATTCAGTGGCTGTGCTCCACGCTAAATCCTTCACATGCGGCACATTACAGCCAGGCCTTTTTCCTCCTCTGCCAATCGATTAGCACGACTTACAGCCTGCACCGCTACACTCCTCCGGAGGCCCTAGAGATGGCATGTGTTATCTGGAGAAGAGAGGGAATGTGCTGGGGTTGGAGGGGTGCAGGGGGTGGGGGGATGCATCTTCGAATGCCATTTCAAGGTTTCTGTTCCCCAGCAGCCGCCGAGTGTGTGTGTGAGGGGCCTGAGGCGTGTGTGTGTGTGGGGGGGGGGACTGGTATTATACTCCATTAGAAATGCACCTACCATCTTTTCTCTAATATTCACCCACACTTCTATTCCATTCCACTGGAATAATATCACTCAAGGAGAGGACTCATTAGTCCCAGAAACAGCTCCTGAATATTTAAGGCCTATTTTATTCAATCAAAAAAAAGAAAGAAGAAAAGAGAAAAAAAAGCCTGACGTGGTCTCAGCACAGTAATTGAAGATTTCTTTGCACCCCACCTCTTTCGCTCTCACTCTCTTTCTTTTTCTCTCTTACTTTCTTTCTCCTTTCTCGCTCTCTTTCTCTCTCTCCCTCTCTCCTTCTTCCTTTCTCTCTCTCTCGCTCGCTCAAATTACTCTCTGAGCTCATATTGCTCTCTTCAAAGTGCATTTTTATTTAATCAGGGGTTTACTGCTTCCAATTAAATATTTGAAGGAGATGTGTAGGGGAGGGGTTTGGGTGTGCAGGAGTATTTCAGAAGACCTTGACTACCCAGGCCTTAGAGGACAGTATATTTAAATTACCCATGGCTCGAGGGGGGGACAAGTGGAGAAGAGTTTTGGGGGGCTTTTGCTTTCAGTCTACACTGGAAGGCGAAGTTTATCAGTGCAGCGGAACAGCGGTCAGACACAGTGAAGACAGTAAACGTCCGATCAGCAGCTATTGATTTTCACACCCAGCTTTTGTGGTTGGCCTGTTGCTTGTGTACATGTTACACTTTGGTGAAATGGCCAGATGAGGATTTGGGTGAGTTGTGTGTGGTAAACAATGACAAAAGGGTCCAGATCATATAAGAGTGTTTATGCACACTGTTTTAAACAAGAGCTGGAGTCGATATGTAAACACAAAGACAAATATCATTCACAGTCCATGCATGACATCTAATGAACAAAATCAGCCCATGAATTCATTATTATTGTGATGTCACACATAATTTGCGAAAGTTTAATGACCTGCAATCAAATTATATTTTTTTTTTTCTATTTTCTTAGTAAAAGTAAGTTAACACATCATCTGCAGAGAACTGAAATTTTAATTTCGATTTCTTCTTCTATTTCCTTTTAATATAATGGATAAAATGAAACATCAAAAATAAAATGTTACTTTTGCACTGTCTAGATTGTGTACAGCTGTGTACTCTGTAGAGGATGTATTAACTTATTTGAACTTATTTCAAACATTTAATTTGACCAAGGGTGCCCAAACTTTTGCAGATAGCTGTATGTGGGCCTACTCAGCTTGCAGCAATTTAGCCCCTCCCACTCACTGGTTTT
The DNA here is from genome assembly GCF_015220715.1 of Pygocentrus nattereri. Lineage (NCBI taxonomy): Eukaryota > Metazoa > Chordata > Actinopteri > Characiformes > Serrasalmidae > Pygocentrus > Pygocentrus nattereri. Next base: position 11,613,370 of record NC_051226.1, read on the forward strand.
AAGGAGTGTTTCAGCCTAGATTGCTTTCTAAATAAGAAAATACAGAACAGAGGAATCAGAACAGAGGGAATATTCTAGGTTAAAAAGAACAGTACCAAAAAACAGCCCGTATAAAGAGATGCAAGAGAGAAAGAGAAAAAGGAAAACGGCCATGTGGAAATTAATAATGGCTGTTTTTTGTAAAGGCTTTGGTAACACTATTTGAAGTGATCTTTTTTAGATGATTGATAAACTCTTAACAGATAATCAGTAACACATCAACTACATATCAGTGAACTAGCAGTAGCGAAGCATCTGAATGCACTGAAGTAAATATCAAAGATGTTCTGCT